>NC_091268.1:56760000-56765000 GCF_042477335.2 Ovis canadensis
GTGTGAGCCGCAGCCTGAGCGAGCGGGCGCAGGCCGGCTGAGCGCCTCCCCGGCCCGCCGCGCCCTCAGTCCATGGCCAGCTCCTCGCCATCCAGCGCGCTGGGTCCCGTCGAGGCGCCTGGCTCGGGGGCCCCGCCGACGGCTGGCTCTGCAGCGGGGCTGGGAGCCGGCAAGCCAGGCCCGGGCGACGGCGCGAGCGGCGGCGGCGGGGCCGCTGGGCAGGCGGTGCCCGCATCCGCGCAGTCCCCACCGCCGCCCTCGGCCGAGGCCGCGGCATCCCGAAAAGGCGCCGGGGTCGGGGCCCCCGGGGAGGCGACAGCGTCGGGGCTGCGGCGCGCGAAGGCCGAGTCCGGAGCGCCGCCGGGCCCCTGGAAGGCCCCGAAGCTGGCCTGGGCAGGCGGGGCGGGCGGCACGGCGGGCGCGGGAGGCGCGTCCTTGGGCGCGGGCTCCGGGCCCGCGCCGCCCTTGAGTGCGGCCTGCGGCACCAGGAAGCCGAGCGGCTGCGTGATGGGATAAAGCAGAAAGTGGCCCTTGCCGATGAGGGTCCTCGGCGCGCACGGCAGCCCGGGTGTGAAGTCCAGCCCCGCGGCAGCCGCGTTGGCGGGGGGCGCTTTCCGGCGCGGCGGCGAGTCGGACAGCAGGCTCTCCACGCTGAACGGGCTGGCCTTGGGCGGGCCCGCGGCCCCGCGCTCAGCCGCCACTGCCCCGGGTGCACACGGGGCCGCGTCCTTGTCCACGGGGCGGCCTAGCCGCGGCTGCGGGCCAGCGCCGCTTCTTTGGCTCGGGAAAAAGGCGGGGTCGCAGGTGCCGGGCGCAGGCGGCTCGCCAGGCAGTGCGGGCGGTGCTCCCGCCGCGCCAGCGCTGTGCGCTCCGGGGCCCCTGGCCGCGGCGGCAGGCGGCGGCGGCTCGGGCGGCTCCGGGGACAGGCCGCCGCCGCCGCTGTCGCTGTCGGAGCTGGGCGCGCTGTGCAGGGACAGGCCGCCGGGCGAGGGCAGGTGGCGGCTCTGGCTCTTGAGCAGCTTCTTCTCGTGTTTCCGCTTCTTCTTCTCCATCTTTTCCAGCTCCTTGCGCGCGATCTCCTCCGGGTCCATCGGCTCTCCGCTGCACGTGGTCGGGTGCGAGTTGTGCGCCGGCCGCCCCGGGCCCTTCTTGGTGTTCTCCTTCTTCCTCCACTTGGCGCGGCGGTTTTGGAACCAGACCTACAGCAGCCGGATAGGGGAGAGGAGGGGGGGCTCGGTCAGGCGGCGGGGGGCTTCGGGCCTCCCCACTCCCCCCCCCAGACAGGCCTGCACAGCCTCGGCTCCGGCCAGGGGGCGGCAGCTGAGCCACGCGGCCCAGCCGGCCCTGAGCCAGACCTCGGTGTCAGGCTGCAGGCGTATCTTTTTCCACCCAGAAGGAGGCCGACGGGGCCTCTCGCCGGCTTCCCGCTTCAGCTTCTCACCTCGCAGAACTGGGAGCTGCCCCTTCGTTGGGCAGGACTGGTCTGGCCCCTGACCGAGGGCGCTGGGTTCCTGGTTGGGAGGCAGAGGGCAGGGCCCCCTCTCGCCCCTCCTGGCTTCTCACAGCTTGGGTTCTAAGCAGCCCGACTGGCCCAGGGCTGAGCGTCTGGCCTGAGGACCAGGAGCGGCAGGGCTCAGCTGCCCTCCACACCTGTCTTCAGCTCCCTGGGGACTGAGTCAAAGCCCGGATTTGGGGGTTTCCCGTGAAGGGAAATCTGGGTGCTTTTTCTCCCAGAAGGAACTGGGGGGCTGAACTTGGGAGGGCGAGCTTCAGCAGCCTGCTCTCCCCCACCCCGTTTCTCTGAAAGCTCCAGGCCAGAGCACCAGCACAGCCCTCTGGAACTGGCTGGGCCTGGCCGAAACCAGGGGACTGGCGGCCAGCGGCCAGGCCTTGCTGAGGAGCAGCCAGGGCCCACCCGCCCCTTCGCCCTCTCCGCAGGCCTGGTCCTGGGAGCCCCGCGGGCCTGCAGGGTGCTAGCAGCCCTAGACCCTGGCTCCAGCACCACAGAGTCAGATCCCGAGGAGCCCTGGCACAGGACCCTGCCCGTAAAATCGCGGCAATTCGAATTCTTTGTTCCCGGCTGTGTAGAGACCCGCACAATAGCAGGCCGGCCCGGTCACCGGGAGCCTTTTCAGTGCCAACGTTCTGGGTATTAAGTGGTAACCTCCCCAGGACTGCTGCTGCCCTTTCTCTCTTTTTAAATATCCTTTTTTTGGGGGGGGGGTGTAAATCCCCGTCTGCCTAGAGTTACCCAGAATCACTCATTACCACGTTGAAGGAGGAATGAAGAGGTCTTGACTCCACTTAAGACACTTAGAACAAATTGGATAAAAGGATTTACAAACAGAAAAGGTCAATCAGGGAGGCCCCGGCACAGGAGAGGACACCTTTCTAGACAAAGCTATTGGTGCTAAACAGGCGCCTCCAAGTCCGGCGCCCACATCGTGGCCCATGCCCTGCTCCCCACCACACCGACCTAAAAAAGATGTCTGTACTTTAGGGAAACATTTAATTATGCATGATTCATCTTGAATTTTCAACGCACCAAATCGACACTGTATTTTTAAGAAGAATACCGCCGACAGTCTCGGAAGAAAATCAAATTACAGGAGGGAAAAAAAGATATAACCGACGGTGTTAAAGATTCAGACACCCTACCCCCCCCCCCCGCCCCGCATGTTTTAAGTGTTGAAGTTTCCGCCTCAGCTGCCCCCGTCTGCAAAGTGATAAATATGTTTCCATGTGAATATTTCAGAGACGAAAGTAAACAAACGCGCTAGCCGCAGGCTGGGGGACGAGCCCCCAGCCCCGGCACGGAGGCGTCAAGCCCGCCTTCTCCGGGTCTCCTCCAAGTCCGAGCCGGGCCGGGTCCTCCTGGCCACCTCGCCCGCCCCAGCCTCGTGTCGCGCGATCGCCGGACCCCATTGTCACGCAGCTCCCCGGTTCGGACGCAGCTCCCGTTCGCCGGCCCCTCCCGAGCCGCCTCGGCTCCCTCCCGGGAAACCCGCCTCGCTCTCCGCGGGGCGCCGAGCCCCCGGCCCCCAGCTTCCGGCCGGCGAGCGCGCGGCGGGCTCTGGCGGAGCCTGCGGTCTCCCACCTGGAGGTCGAGAACAAAGGCGCGCCGGGCCGCGCAGGCCGCCGGCGGGATGGCGACTCGCGGGGCGCACGGCGGGTCTTTACCTGAACTCGGGACTCGACCAGATCCAGGCGCAGCGCCAGGGCCTCGCGCATGAACACGTCGGGGTAGTGGCTCTCGTTGAACGCCTTCTCCAGCTCCTCCAGCTGCCAGCCGGTGAAGTTGGTGCGGGTGCGCCGCCGCTTGCAGCCCGGGCTGTCCTTGTCCGGGTCCCCCGAGTCTGCGGGCACGCACAGGACGCCGCGCGGCTCAGCCCCCGACCCGGCCGGAGGGCGGCCGCCACCCGCTTTTGTCCAGGAAGGGCAGCCGAGCGGACAGGGCTGCCGCGCGCCCTGAGCCGGCGGCGAGCGGCGAGCGAGGCGGCCCCGGAGCGGCGGCCGCGGAGCCAGTTCCACGGCCGCCCGCGAGCCACTCCTTCGCCGGACGGGGGCCCCTACCCCTGCGGCCCCCTCCCCGCCCGCCGCGCCTACCTGACAGCTTGAAGGGCTGGCTGTCGCCGCCCACCCCGCAGGCGGCCGGCAGCAGCGGCGTGGGGTTGACCACCGAGGCGGCGGCGGCGGCGCACGAGCCGCTGAGCAGGCCGTCGATGGAGAAGGGCACCGCGGCGGCGGCGGCCGACTGCAGCTGGTGGCCGGCCAGCTCGTACACGTGGTGGTGGCCCAGCGGGTAGGGGAAGCCCACCACGCCGCCCAGCGAGCCCCCGAACTGGGCATGCGGATGCTCCAGGAGGCGGCCGTCCATCATCTCGCGCGGGAGGCCGGCGGGGCGCGGGGGCGCGGGCCGGGGCCGGGGCGGGCCAGCGGCGGGAGGCGCGGACGGCGGCGGCGGAGACAGGCACCCGGAGCCCTACACATGCTTCGCCCGCTCTCCGGCGCTTTACTTTATCAACATCAAGCTCCCGGTAATTAGCCGCGGCCCGGGGAATTTGGGACCAATAAGAAGCGCTAATCGGCTCTGACGTCAGAGGCGTGCTGGGCGCACGGAGCCGTTTTCCATATCGATTGCTAATTATACCTGACATGCACCTCAATAAACAGTATCAGGAGCTGTCACAACAAGACCGGGGAGGGCGGGCGGGGCGCGGCCCGGCGCGGGCCCCCGGCGCGCCCCCCACCCCCGGCCCCGCCGGCCCCCGCCCGCGCCGCCACCCGCCGCCGGCCCCCGCCCCTCCGCAAATCACTAATAGATTTCCCTTTAAAACATTCACCGGCGTGTTGTGGGGATTTTTCACCAGAAATGCTGTACTCTCTGAACCTTTAAAGTGATGTTGCTCCAATTACAGAGAGACATTGAGCGGCAAATAGACTGATCCAATAATAGGAGATTCATCATCCGCTCTTTCCGAAACTGTCACATTGAATTTAAAACTACAAGGGTTTCTCATCTCCTCTCCGGCTCCAGGCGGCGGGGGAGGGGAGGAGGCGCAGGCCGGAGCGGGGGAGGAGGCGACTCCGAAAGAGACGGCTCCTAAGGAGGCAGCCCCGTCAATAAAAGAGGCGTAATTAATGCCCTCTTTGATTGATTGGCAGCACCCTCTCTACAGACGCAGGTGAGGGTGGCCCGGGAGGCACCCTGACACCACCCCACCCCCGTACCCCCTACCCGGGTGAAACCCGGCCTGGGGCAGAGAAAAGTGGAGGCGAGGAGAAGGGGAAAGTAGTTTGGGGTGGCGGCCAGTCAGGCCCCCTACACACAGAAGGGAAAAAATAAATATATCTCCCTTTGACTCGGCCTCTGAAGAATAGGGCCAAGGCGCCCAACCCATTTGTTGTAATTAAATTATGTTCCCAGAGAAGTATCACTCCCTTCCCCACGGTAAAATATTGATATACTCCGAGCTCAATCATTAAAGGATATATTCTTA
>NC_091269.1:2500-12500 GCF_042477335.2 Ovis canadensis
CCCTAACCCTAACCCTAACCCTAACCCTAACCCTAACCCTAACCCTAACCCTAACCCTAACCCTAACCCTAACCCTAACCCTAACCCTAACCCTAACCCTAACCCTAACCCTAACCCTAACCCTAACCCTAACCCTAACCCTAACCCTAACCCTAACCCTAACCCTAACCCTAACCCTAACCCTAACCCTAACCCTAACCCTAACCCTAACCCTAACCCTAACCCTAACCCTAACCACCTAACCCTAACCCTAACCCTAACCCTAACCCTAACCCTAACCCTAACCCTAACCCTAACCCTAACCCTAACCCTAACCCTAACCCTAACCCTAACCCTAACCCTAACCCTAACCCTAACCCTAACCCTAACCCTAACCCTAACCCTAACCCTAACCCTAACCCTAACCCTAACCCTAACCCTAACCCTAACCCTAACCCTAACCCTAACCCTAACCCTAACCCTAACCCTAACCCTAACCCTAACCCTAACCCTAACCCTAACCCTAACCCTAACCCTAACCCTAACCCTAACCCTAACCCTAACCCTAACCCTAACCCTAACCCTAACCCTAACCCTAACCCTAACCCTAACCCTAACCCTAACCCTAACCCTAACCCTAACCCTAACCCTAACCCTAACCCTAACCCTAACCCTAACCCTAACCCTAACCCTAACCCTAACCCTAACCCTAACCCTAACCCTAACCCTAACCCTAACCCTAACCCTAACCCTAACCCTAACCCTAACCCTAACCCTAACCCTAACCCTAACCCTAACCCTAACCCTAACCCTAACCCTAACCCTAACCCTAACCCTAACCCTAACCCTAACCCTAACCCTAACCCTAACCCTAACCCTAACCCTAACCCTAACCCTAACCCTAACCCTAACCCTAACCCTAACCCTAACCCTAACCCTAACCCTAACCCTAACCCTAACCCTAACCCTAACCCTAACCCTAACCCTAACCCTAACCCTAACCCTAACCCTAACCCTAACCCTAACCCTAACCCTAACCCTAACCCTAACCCTAACCCTAACCCTAACCCTAACCCTAACCCTAACCCTAACCCTAACCCTAACCCTAACCCTAACCCTAACCCTAACCCTAACCCTAACCCTAACCCTAACCCTAACCCTAACCCTAACCCTAACCCTAACCCTAACCCTAACCCTAACCCTAACCCTAACCCTAACCCTAACCCTAACCCTAACCCTAACCCTAACCCTAACCCTAACCCTAACCCTAACCCTAACCCTAACCCTAACCCTAACCCTAACCCTAACCCTAACCCTAACCCTAACCCTAACCCTAACCCTAACCCTAACCCTAACCCTAACCCTAACCCTAACCCTAACCCTAACCCTAACCCTAACCCTAACCCTAACCCTAACCCTAACCCTAACCCTAACCCTAACCCTAACCCTAACCCTAACCCTAACCCTAACCCTAACCCTAACCCTAACCCTAACCCTAACCCTAACCCTAACCCTAACCCTAACCCTAACCCTAACCCTAACCCTAACCCTAACCCTAACCCTAACCCTAACCCTAACCCTAACCCTAACCCTAACCCTAACCCTAACCCTAACCCTAACCCTAACCCTAACCCTAACCCTAACCCTAACCCTAACCCTAACCCTAACCCTAACCCTAACCCTAACCCTAACCCTAACCCTAACCCTAACCCTAACCCTAACCCTAACCCTAACCCTAACCCTAACCCTAACCCTAACCCTAACCCTAACCCTAACCCTAACCCTAACCCTAACCCTAACCCTAACCCTAACCCTAACCCTAACCCTAACCCTAACCCTAACCCTAACCCTAACCCTAACCCTAACCCTAACCCTAACCCTAACCCTAACCCTAACCCTAACCCTAACCCTAACCCTAACCCTAACCCTAACCCTAACCCTAACCCTAACCCTAACCCTAACCCTAACCCTAACCCTAACCCTAACCCTAACCCTAACCCTAACCCTAACCCTAACCCTAACCCTAACCCTAACCCTAACCCTAACCCTAACCCTAACCCTAACCCTAACCCTAACCCTAACCCTAACCCTAACCCTAACCCTAACCCTAACCCTAACCCTAACCCTAACCCTAACCCTAACCCTAACCCTAACCCTAACCCTAACCCTAACCCTAACCCTAACCCTAACCCTAACCCTAACCCTAACCCTAACCCTAACCCTAACCCTAACCCTAACCCTAACCCTAACCCTAACCCTAACCCTAACCCTAACCCTAACCCTAACCCTAACCCTAACCCTAACCCTAACCCTAACCCTAACCCTAACCCTAACCCTAACCCTAACCCTAACCCTAACCCTAACCCTAACCCTAACCCTAACCCTAACCCTAACCCTAACCCTAACCCTAACCCTAACCCTAACCCTAACCCTAACCCTAACCCTAACCCTAACCCTAACCCTAACCCTAACCCTAACCCTAACCCTAACCCTAACCCTAACCCTAACCCTAACCCTAACCCTAACCCTAACCCTAACCCTAACCCTAACCCTAACCCTAACCCTAACCCTAACCCTAACCCTAACCCTAACCCTAACCCTAACCCTAACCCTAACCCTAACCCTAACCCTAACCCTAACCCTAACCCTAACCCTAACCCTAACCCTAACCCTAACCCTAACCCTAACCCTAACCCTAACCCTAACCCTAACCCTAACCCTAACCCTAACCCTAACCCTAACCCTAACCCTAACCCTAACCCTAACCCTAACCCTAACCCTAACCCTAACCCTAACCCTAACCCTAACCCTAACCCTAACCCTAACCCTAACCCTAACCCTAACCCTAACCCTAACCCTAACCCTAACCCTAACCCTAACCCTAACCCTAACCCTAACCCTAACCCTAACCCTAACCCTAACCCTAACCCTAACCCTAACCCTAACCCTAACCCTAACCCTAACCCTAACCCTAACCCTAACCCTAACCCTAACCCTAACCCTAACCCTAACCCTAACCCTAACCCTAACCCTAACCCTAACCCTAACCCTAACCCTAACCCTAACCCTAACCCTAACCCTAACCCTAACCCTAACCCTAACCCTAACCCTAACCCTAACCCTAACCCTAACCCTAACCCTAACCCTAACCCTAACCCTAACCCTAACCCTAACCCTAACCCTAACCCTAACCCTAACCCTAACCCTAACCCTAACCCTAACCCTAACCCTAACCCTAACCCTAACCCTAACCCTAACCCTAACCCTAACCCTAACCCTAACCCTAACCCTAACCCTAACCCTAACCCTAACCCTAACCCTAACCCTAACCCTAACCCTAACCCTAACCCTAACCCTAACCCTAACCCTAACCCTAACCCTAACCCTAACCCTAACCCTAACCCTAACCCTAACCCTAACCCTAACCCTAACCCTAACCCTAACCCTAACCCTAACCCTAACCCTAACCCTAACCCTAACCCTAACCCTAACCCTAACCCTAACCCTAACCCTAACCCTAACCCTAACCCTAACCCTAACCCTAACCCTAACCCTAACCCTAACCCTAACCCTAACCCTAACCCTAACCCTAACCCTAACCCTAACCCTAACCCTAACCCTAACCCTAACCCTAACCCTAACCCTAACCCTAACCCTAACCCTAACCCTAACCCTAACCCTAACCCTAACCCTAACCCTAACCCTAACCCTAACCCTAACCCTAACCCTAACCCTAACCCTAACCCTAACCCTAACCCTAACCCTAACCCTAACCCTAACCCTAACCCTAACCCTAACCCTAACCCTAACCCTAACCCTAACCCTAACCCTAACCCTAACCCTAACCCTAACCCTAACCCTAACCCTAACCCTAACCCTAACCCTAACCCTAACCCTAACCCTAACCCTAACCCTAACCCTAACCCTAACCCTAACCCTAACCCTAACCCTAACCCTAACCCTAACCCTAACCCTAACCCTAACCCTAACCCTAACCCTAACCCTAACCCTAACCCTAACCCTAACCCTAACCCTAACCCTAACCCTAACCCTAACCCTAACCCTAACCCTAACCCTAACCCTAACCCTAACCCTAACCCTAACCCTAACCCTAACCCTAACCCTAACCCTAACCCTAACCCTAACCCTAACCCTAACCCTAACCCTAACCCTAACCCTAACCCTAAACCCTAACCCTAACCCTAACCCTAACCCTAACCCTAACCCTAACCCTAACCCTAACCCTAACCCTAACCCTAACCCTAACCCTAACCCTAACCCTAACCCTAACCCTAACCCTAACCCTAACCCTAACCCTAACCCTAACCCTAACCCTAACCCTAACCCTAACCCTAACCCTAACCCTAACCCTAACCCTAACCCTAACCCTAACCCTAACCCTAACCCTAACCCTAACCCTAACCCTAACCCTAACCCTAACCCTAACCCTAACCCTAACCCTAACCCTAACCCTAACCCTAACCCTAACCCTAACCCTAACCCTAACCCTAACCCTAACCCTAACCCTAACCCTAACCCTAACCCTAACCCTAACCCTAACCCTAACCCTAACCCTAACCCTAACCCTAACCCTAAACCCTAACCCTAACCCTAACCCTAACCCTAACCCTAACCCTAACCCTAACCCTAACCCTAACCCTAACCCTAACCCTAACCCTAACCCTAACCCTAACCCCTAACCCTAACCCTAACCCTAACCCTAACCCTAACCCTAACCCTAACCCTAACCCTAACCCTAACCCTAACCCTAACCCTAACCCTAACCCTAACCCTAACCCTAACCCTAACCCTAACCCTAACCCTAACCCTAACCCTAACCCTAACCCTAACCCTAACCCTAACCCTAACCCTAACCCTAACCCTAACCCTAACCCTAACCCTAACCCTAACCCTAACCCTAACCCTAACCCTAACCCTAACCCTAACCCTAACCCTAACCCTAACCCTAACCCTAACCCTAACCCTAACCCTAACCCTAACCCTAACCCTAACCCTAACCCTAACCCTAACCCTAACCCTAACCCTAACCCTAACCCTAACCCTAACCCTAACCCTAACCCTAACCCTAACCCTAACCCTAACCCTAACCCTAACCCTAACCCTAACCCTAACCCTAACCCTAACCCTAACCCTAACCCTAACCCTAACCCTAACCCTAACCCTAACCCTAACCCTAACCCTAACCCTAACCCTAACCCTAACCCTAACCCTAACCCTAACCCTAACCCTAACCCTAACCCTAACCCTAACCCTAACCCTAACCCTAACCCTAACCCTAACCCTAACCCTAACCCTAACCCTAACCCTAACCCTAACCCTAACCCTAACCCTAACCCTAACCCTAACCCTAACCCTAACCCTAACCCTAACCCTAACCCTAACCCTAACCCTAACCCTAACCCTAACCCTAACCCTAACCCTAACCCTAACCCTAACCCTAACCCTAACCCTAACCCTAACCCTAACCCTAACCCTAACCCTAACCCTAACCCTAACCCTAACCCTAACCCTAACCCTAACCCTAACCCTAACCCTAACCCTAACCCTAACCCTAACCCTAACCCTAACCCTAACCCTAACCCTAACCCTAACCCTAACCCTAACCCTAACCCTAACCCTAACCCTAACCCTAACCCTAACCCTAACCCTAACCCTAACCCTAACCCTAACCCTAACCCTAACCCTAACCCTAACCCTAACCCTAACCCTAACCCTAACCCTAACCCTAACCCTAACCCTAACCCTAACCCTAACCCTAACCCTAACCCTAACCCTAACCCTAACCCTAACCCTAACCCTAACCCTAACCCTAACCCTAACCCTAACCCTAACCCTAACCCTAACCCTAACCCTAACCCTAACCCTAACCCTAACCCTAACCCTAACCCTAACCCTAACCCTAACCCTAACCCTAACCCTAACCCTAACCCTAACCCTAACCCTAACCCTAACCCTAACCCTAACCCTAACCCTAACCCTAACCCTAACCCTAACCCTAACCCTAACCCTAACCCTAACCCTAACCCTAACCCTAACCCTAACCCTAACCCTAACCCTAACCCTAACCCTAACCCTAACCCTAACCCTAACCCTAACCCTAACCCTAACCCTAACCCTAACCCTAACCCTAACCCTAACCCTAACCCTAACCCTAACCCTAACCCTAACCCTAACCCTAACCCTAACCCTAACCCTAACCCTAACCCTAACCCTAACCCTAACCCTAACCCTAACCCTAACCCTAACCCTAACCCTAACCCTAACCCTAACCCTAACCCTAACCCTAACCCTAACCCTAACCCTAACCCTAACCCTAACCCTAACCCTAACCCTAACCCTAACCCTAACCCTAACCCTAACCCTAACCCTAACCCTAACCCTAACCCTAACCCTAACCCTAACCCTAACCCTAACCCTAACCCTAACCCTAACCCTAACCCTAACCCTAACCCTAACCCTAACCCTAACCCTAACCCTAACCCTAACCCTAACCCTAACCCTAACCCTAACCCTAACCCTAACCCTAACCCTAACCCTAACCCTAACCCTAACCCTAACCCTAACCCTAACCCTAACCCTAACCCTAACCCTAACCCTAACCCTAACCCTAACCCTAACCCTAACCCTAACCCTAACCCTAACCCTAACCCTAACCCTAACCCTAACCCTAACCCTAACCCTAACCCTAACCCTAACCCTAACCCTAACCCTAACCCTAACCCTAACCCTAACCCTAACCCTAACCCTAACCCTAACCCTAACCCTAACCCTAACCCTAACCCTAACCCTAACCCTAACCCTAACCCTAACCCTAACCCTAACCCTAACCCTAACCCTAACCCTAACCCTAACCCTAACCCTAACCCTAACCCTAACCCTAACCCTAACCCTAACCCTAACCCTAACCCTAACCCTAACCCTAACCCTAACCCTAACCCTAACCCTAACCCTAACCCTAACCCTAACCCTAACCCTAACCCTAACCCTAACCCTAACCCTAACCCTAACCCTAACCCTAACCCTAACCCTAACCCTAACCCTAACCCTAACCCTAACCCTAACCCTAACCCTAACCCTAACCCTAACCCTAACCCTAACCCTAACCCTAACCCTAACCCTAACCCTAACCCTAACCCTAACCCTAACCCTAACCCTAACCCTAACCCTAACCCTAACCCTAACCCTAACCCTAACCCTAACCCTAACCCTAACCCTAACCCTAACCCTAACCCTAACCCTAACCCTAACCCTAACCCTAACCCTAACCCTAACCCTAACCCTAACCCTAACCCTAACCCTAACCCTAACCCTAACCCTAACCCTAACCCTAACCCTAACCCTAACCCTAACCCTAACCCTAACCCTAACCCTAACCCTAACCCTAACCCTAACCCTAACCCTAACCCTAACCCTAACCCTAACCCTAACCCTAACCCTAACCCTAACCCTAACCCTAACCCTAACCCTAACCCTAACCCTAACCCTAACCCTAACCCTAACCCTAACCCTAACCCTAACCCTAACCCTAACCCTAACCCTAACCCTAACCCTAACCCTAACCCTAACCCTAACCCTAACCCTAACCCTAACCCTAACCCTAACCCTAACCCTAACCCTAACCCTAACCCTAACCCTAACCCTAACCCTAACCCTAACCCTAACCCTAACCCTAACCCTAACCCTAACCCTAACCCTAACCCTAACCCTAACCCTAACCCTAACCCTAACCCTAACCCTAACCCTAACCCTAACCCTAACCCTAACCCTAACCCTAACCCTAACCCTAACCCTAACCCTAACCCTAACCCTAACCCTAACCCTAACCCTAACCCTAACCCTAACCCTAACCCTAACCCTAACCCTAACCCTAACCCTAACCCTAACCCTAACCCTAACCCTAACCCTAACCCTAACCCTAACCCTAACCCTAACCCTAACCCTAACCCTAACCCTAACCCTAACCCTAACCCTAACCCTAACCCTAACCCTAACCCTAACCCTAACCCTAACCCTAACCCTAACCCTAACCCTAACCCTAACCCTAACCCTAACCCTAACCCTAACCCTAACCCTAACCCTAACCCTAACCCTAACCCTAACCCTAACCCTAACCCTAACCCTAACCCTAACCCTAACCCTAACCCTAACCCTAACCCTAACCCTAACCCTAACCCTAACCCTAACCCTAACCCTAACCCTAACCCTAACCCTAACCCTAACCCTAACCCTAACCCTAACCCTAACCCTAACCCTAACCCTAACCCTAACCCTAACCCTAACCCTAACCCTAACCCTAACCCTAACCCTAACCCTAACCCTAACCCTAACCCTAACCCTAACCCTAACCCTAACCCTAACCCTAACCCTAACCCTAACCCTAACCCTAACCCTAACCCTAACCCTAACCCTAACCCTAACCCTAACCCTAACCCTAACCCTAACCCTAACCCTAACCCTAACCCTAACCCTAACCCTAACCCTAACCCTAACCCTAACCCTAACCCTAACCCTAACCCTAACCCTAACCCTAACCCTAACCCTAACCCTAACCCTAACCCTAACCCTAACCCTAACCCTAACCCTAACCCTAACCCTAACCCTAACCCTAACCCTAACCCTAACCCTAACCCTAACCCTAACCCTAACCCTAACCCTAACCCTAACCCTAACCCTAACCCTAACCCTAACCCTAACCCTAACCCTAACCCTAACCCTAACCCTAACCCTAACCCTAACCCTAACCCTAACCCTAACCCTAACCCTAACCCTAACCCTAACCCTAACCCTAACCCTAACCCTAACCCTAACCCTAACCCTAACCCTAACCCTAACCCTAACCCTAACCCTAACCCTAACCCTAACCCTAACCCTAACCCTAACCCTAACCCTAACCCTAACCCTAACCCTAACCCTAACCCTAACCCTAACCCTAACCCTAACCCTAACCCTAACCCTAACCCTAACCCTAACCCTAACCCTAACCCTAACCCTAACCCTAACCCTAACCCTAACCCTAACCCTAACCCTAACCCTAACCCTAACCCTAACCCTAACCCTAACCCTAACCCTAACCCTAACCCTAACCCTAACCCTAACCCTAACCCTAACCCTAACCCTAACCCTAACCCTAACCCTAACCCTAACCCTAACCCTAACCCTAACCCTAACCCTAACCCTAACCCTAACCCTAACCCTAACCCTAACCCTAACCCTAACCCTAACCCTAACCCTAACCCTAACCCTAACCCTAACCCTAACCCTAACCCTAACCCTAACCCTAACCCTAACCCTAACCCTAACCCTAACCCTAACCCTAACCCTAACCCTAACCCTAACCCTAACCCTAACCCTAACCCTAACCCTAACCCTAACCCTAACCCTAACCCTAACCCTAACCCTAACCCTAACCCTAACCCTAACCCTAACCCTAACCCTAACCCTCACCCTAACCCTAACCCTAACCCTAACCCTAACCCTAACCCTAACCCTAACCCTAACCCTAACCCTAACCCTAACCCTAACCCTAACCCTAACCCTAACCCTAACCCTAACCCTAACCCTAACCCTAACCCTAACCCTAACCCTAACCCTAACCCTAACCCTAACCCTAACCCTAACCCTAACCCTAACCCTAACCCTAACCCTAACCCTAACCCTAACCCTAACCCTAACCCTAACCCTAACCCTAACCCTAACCCTAACCCTAACCCTAACCCTAACCCTAACCCTAACCCTAACCCTAACCCTAACCCTAACCCTAACCCTAACCCTAACCCTAACCCTAACCCTAACCCTAACCCTAACCCTAACCCTAACCCTAACCCTAACCCTAACCCTAACCCTAACCCTAACCCTAACCCTAACCCTAACCCTAACCCTAACCCTAACCCTAACCCTAACCCTAACCCTAACCCTAACCCTAACCCTAACCCCTAACCCTAACCCTAACCCTAACCCTAACCCTAACCCTAACCCTAACCCTAACCCTAACCCTAACCCT